>NC_091205.1:4431192-4453692 GCF_040958095.1 Procambarus clarkii | reverse complement strand
CGATGCCAAAATTATGAGAAAAATTAAAACAGAAGAGGACTGTTTGAGGCTTCAAGAAGACCTAGACAAGCTGAAGGAATGGTCGAACAAATGGTTGTTAGAGTTTAACCCAACCAAATGTAATGTAATGAAGATAGGTGTAGGGAGCAGGAGGCCAGATACAAGGTATCATCTGGAAGAGGAAATTCTTCAGGAGTCAGAGAAGGAAAAAGACTTGGGGGTTGATATCACGCCAGACCTGTCTCCTGCAGCACATATCATTAGGATAACATCAGCGGCATATGCCAGGCTGGCCAACATATGAATGGCATTCAGAAACATGTGTAAAGAATCATTCAGAACTTTGTATACCACATATGTCAAGCCAATCCTGGAGTATGCAGCCCCAGCATGGAGTCCATATCTAGTCAAGGATAAGACTAAACTGGAAAAGGCCACCAGACTAGTACCCGAGCTGAGAGGTATGAGCTACGAGGAGAGACTACGGGAATTAAACATCACTTCGCTGGAAGACAGAAGAGTTACGGGGGACATGATCACCACATTCAAGATTCTGAAGGGAATTGATAGGGTAGATAAAGACAGTCTATTTAACACAAGGGGAACACGCACCATTGGACACAGGTGGAAACTGAGTGCCCAAATGAGCCACAGAGATATTAGAAAGAACTTTTTTAGTGTCAGAGTGGTTGACAAATGGAATGCATTAGGAAGTGATGTGGTGGAGGCTGACTCCATACACAGTTTCAAGTATAGATATGATAGAGCCCGATAGGCTCAGGAATCTGTACACCTGTTGATTGACAGTTGAGAGGCGGGACCAAAGAGCCAGAGCTCAACCCCCGCAAACACAACTAGGTGAGTACACACACACACACACACACACACACACACACACACACACACACACACACACACACACACACACACACACACACACATACACACACACACACACACAAGTTTGGAAATGTTCAGGAGAATCTATAACATAGTCGAGACGGTCGCGAGGGATTCCACCGGCACGAGGGGTCAGATTTGTGAAATTAAAAGTTTGTGTGTGAGGGTCCTGGAGCTGAGTGCACGAAGACAAACAAATAAGACTAACATCAAATACGGCTTGTAATCATCATCAACCACAATTGTGTTGATGTCGCCACATTTGTAATTTTTTGTTTAGCGTTTAGGTACACAAACCAACAAATTTATCACTGGAAAAAGAGAAAGAGAGAGAGAGAGAGAGAGAGAGAGAGAGAGAGAGAGAGAGAGAGAGAGAGAGAGAGAGAGAGAGAGAGAGAGAGAGAGAGAGAGAGAGAGAGAGACAGAGAGAGAGAGAGAGAGAGAGAGAGAGAGAGAGACAGAGAGAGAGAGAGAGAGAGAGAGAGAGAGAGAGAGAGAGAGAGAGAGAGAGAGAGAGAGAGAGAGAGAGAGAGAGAGAGAGAGAGAGAGGTTGAGAGAGAGAGAGAGGTTGAGAAAGAGAGAGAGAGAGAGAGAGAGAGAGAGAGAGAGAGAGAGAGAGAGAGAGAGAGAGAGAGAGAGAGAGAGAGAGAGAGAGAGAGAGAGAGAGAGAGGGAGAGAGAGAGAGAGAGAGAGAGAGAGAGAGAGAGAGAGAGAGAGAGAGAGAGAGAGAGAGAGAGAGAGAGAGAGAGAGAGAGAGGGAGAGAGAGAGAGAGAGAGAGAGAGAGAGAGAGAGAGAGAGAGAGAGAGAGAGAGAGAGAGAGAGAGAGACAGAGGTTGAGAGAGAGAGAGAGAGGTTGAGAAAGAGAGAGAGAGAGAGAGAGAGAGAGAGAGAGAGAGAGAGAGAGAGAGAGAGAGAGAGAGAGAGAGAGAGAGAGAGAGAGAGAGAGAGAGAGAGAGAGAGGTTGAGAGAGAGAGAGAGAGAGAGAGAGAGAGAGAGAGAGAGAGAGAGAGAGAGAGAGAGAGGGAGAGAGAGAGAGAGAGAGAGAGAGAGAGAGAGAGAGAGAGAGAGAGAGAGAGAGAGAGAGAGAGAGAGAGAGAGAGAGAGAGAGAGAGAGAGAGAGAGAGAGAGAGAGGTTGAGAGAGAGAGAGAGGTTGAGAAAGAGAGAGAGAGAGAGAGAGAGAGAGAGAGAGAGAGAGAGAGAGAGAGAGAGAGAGAGAGAGAGAGAGAGAGAGAGAGAGAGAGAGAGAGAGAGAGAGAGAGAGAGAGAGAGAGAGAGAGAGAGAGAGAGAGAGAGAGAGAGAGAGAGAGAGAGAGAGAGAGAGAGAGAGAGAGAGAGAGAGAGAGAGAGAGAGAGAGAGAGAGAGAGAGGGGAGAGAGAGAGAGAGAGAGAGAGAGAGAGAGAGAGAGAGAGAGAGAGAGAGAGAGAGAGAGAGAGAGAGAGAGAGAGAGAGAGAGAGAGACAGAGGTTGAGAGAGAGAGAGAGAGGTTGAGAAAGAGAGAGAGAGAGAGAGAGAGAGAGAGAGAGAGAGAGAGAGAGAGAGAGAGAGAGAGAGAGAGAGAGAGAGAGAGAGAGAGAGAGAGAGAGAGAGGTTGAGAGAGAGAGAGAGAGAGAGAGAGAGAGAGAGAGAGAGAGAGAGAGAGAGAGAGAGAGAGAGAGAGAGAGAGAGAGAGAGAGAGAGAGAGAGAGAGAGAGGTTGAGAAAGAGAGAGAGAGAGAGAGAGAGAGAGAGAGAGAGAGAGAGAGAGAGAGAGAGAGAGAGAGAGAGAGAGAGAGAGAGAGAGAGAGAGAGAGAAGAGAATGGCAGACAAGAACTTAAAACATGAAAACAGGATACAGAAGGTTAAGGAGGGATGTATTAACATAATTTTATTATAGATGGGCAGGAAGGAGGTGTTTGATAATTTTATATTATTATTTGGGTTTACGAATTTAGGGAATAAGTGAGTGAGTGACTGAGGTAGTGTGTGAGTGAGTGTGTGAGGGAGTAAGCGAGTGTGTGAGTGAGCGAGTGAGCGAGTGTGTGAGTGCGTGAGGGAGTGTGAGTGAGTGAGCGAGTGCGTGAGTGAGTGAGCGAGTGTTTGAGTGAGTGAGTGAGTGAGTGAGCCAATGTGTGAGTGAGGGATTGAATGAGTTGTGACCAATATAACAAATTCACATCTCTGACGAGGATTATAACCATTTTCCTCTTATTTAGTTCTTCGAAAAGCCTTTAAGTTTTCTTTATCACTCTCACATTCATTCATTTTCTCCACAATTCAGTTTTTCTGTTAAATGTATTCTCCCTCACTTTCCCAACCTCAGCACACAGATCATTCTCCCTCACTTTCCCAACCTCAGCACACAGATCATTCTCCCTCACTTTCCCAACCTCAGCACACAGATCATTCTCCCTCACTTTCCCAACCTCAGCACACAGATCATTCTCCCTCACTTTCCCAACCTCAGCACACAGATCATTCTCCCTCACTTTCCCAACCTCAGCAAACAGATCATTCTCCCTCACTTTCCCAACCTCAGCACACAGATCATTCTCCCTCACTTTCCCAACCTCAGCACACAGATCATTCTCCCTCACTTTCCCAACCTCAGCACACAGATCATTCTCCCTCACTTTCCCAACCTCAGCACACAGATCATTCTCCCTCACTTTCCCAACCTCAGCACACAGATCATTCTCCCTCACTTTCCCAACCTCAGCACACAGATCATTCTCCCTCACTTTCCCAACCTCAGCACACAGATCATTCTCCCTCACTTTCCCAACCTCAGCACACAGATCATTCTCCCTCACTTTCCCAACCTCAGCACACAGATCATTCTCCCTCACTTTCCCAACCTCAGCACACAGATCATTCTCCCTCACTTTCCCAACCTCAGCACACAGATCATTCTCCCTCACTTTCCCAACCTCAGCAAACAGATCATTCTCCCTCACTTTCCCAACCTCAGCACACAGATCATTCTCCCTCACTTTCCCAACCTCAGCACACAGATCATTCTCCCTCACTTTCCCAACCTCAGCACACAGATCATTCTCCCTCACTTTCCCAACCTCAGCACACAGATCATTCTCCCTCACTTTCCCAACCTCAGCACACAGATCATTCTCCCTCACTTTCCCAACCTCAGCACACAGATCATTCTCCCTCACTTTCCCAACCTCAGCACACAACTCATTTTCTCCTTCCTGGTCCCATGTCCCTCATTTTCCTTAAAGCCCGAGCCCCTTAATCTTGGCTCGTAACATCTTATCTTATCTCTCACTTCCAGCATCTCTTTCCTTCTTCTCCTCCTCTCAGTTTTCCTCTCCTCTTACCGTTCGTCGTAATCCTACACCTTCCAAGACGCTTTCACCTGTTCCACTACTAATTCTGTCTCTGACGTCTTCAGATTGCCGTCTTTCTTATCCTTTTCCTAAGTCTATATCCTTGCCTCCAGCTCATTGATCACTGGGTTTATTCTTCATCGTTCCCTCTTCCACTTCTTCCTCTTTCTCCACTTCCGCCATCTCTCCTTCTTGCCCTCACCTCATGTCTCCTTCCCAAATTTGATGATCATTAATTATTTTCAATCCCAGAATTCTTTAGTGTATTATCCTATTTGTTTTTGTTTTTAAATTTGTTATCACATGGAATTGCTTGATATATTTTGTATCTGAATGTGTGAGTATGTGTGTATGTGTGTGTGTGTGAGTATGTGTGTGTGTGTGTGTGTGTGTGTGTGTGTGTGTGTGTGTGTGTGTGTGTGTGTGTGTGTGTGTGTGTGTGTGTGTGTGTGTGTGTGTACTCACCTATATGTGCTTGCAGGATCGAGCATTGACTCTTGGATCCCGAATCGATCACACACACACACACGTGTGTGTGTGTGTGTGTACTCACCTAGTTGTACTCACCTAGTTGTGTTTGCGGGGGTTGAGCTGTGGCTCTTTGGTCCCGCCTCTCAACCGTCAATCAACAGGTGTACAGATTCCTGAGCCTATTGGGCTCTATCATATCTACACTTGAAACTGTGTATGGAGTCAGCCTCCACCACATCACTTCCTAATGCATTCCATTTGTCAACCACTCTGACACTAAAAAAGTTCTTTCTAATATCTCTGTGGCTCATTTGGGCACTCAGTTTCCACCTGTGTCCCCTAGTACGTGTGCCCCTTGTGTTAAATAGACTGTCTTTATCTACCCTATCAGTCCCCTTCAGAATCTTGAATGTGGTGATCATGTCCCCCCTAACTCTTCTGTCTTCCAGCGAAGTGAGGTTTAATTCCCGTAGTCTCTCCTCGTAGCTCATACCTCTCAGCTCGGGTACTAGTCTGGTGGCAAACCTTTGAACCTTTTCCAGTTTAGTCTTATCCTTGACTAGATATGGACTCCATGCTGGGGCTGCATACTCCAGGATTGGCCTGACATATGTGGTATACAAAGTTCTGAATGATTCTTTACACAAGTTTCTGAATGCCGTTCGTATGTTGGCCAGCCTGGCATATGCCGCTGATGTTATCCGCTTGATATGTGCTGCAGGAGACAGGTCTGGCGTGATATCAACCCCCAAGTCTTTTTCCTTCTCTGACTCCTGAAGAATTTCCTCTCCCAGATGATACCTTGTATCTGGCCTCCTGCTCCCTACACCTATCTTCATTACATTACATTTGGTTGGGTTAAACTCTAACAACCATTTGTTCGACCATTCCTTCAGCTTGTCTAGGTCTTCTTGAAGCCTCAAACAGTCCTCTTCTGTTTTAATCCTTCTCATAATTTTAGCATCGTCCGCAAACATTGAGAGAAATGAATCGATACCCTCCGGGAGATCATTTACATATATCAGAAACAAGATAGGACCGAGTACAGAGCCCTGTGGGACTCCACTGGTGACTTCACGCCAATCGGAGGTCTCACCCCTCACCGTAACTCTCTGCTTCCTATTGCTTAGATACTCCCTTATCCACTGGAGCACCTTACCAGCTACACCTGCCTGTCTCTCCAGCTTATGTACCAGCCTCTTATGCGGCTCTTTGGTCCCGCCTCTCAACTGTCATCAACTAATGTACAGGTTCCTGGGCCTATTGGGCTCTATCATATCTACACTTGAAGCTGTGTATGGAGTCAGCCTCCACCACATCGCTTCCTTATACATTCCATTTGTCTACTACTCTGATACTGAAAAAATAATTCTAACGTCTCTATGGCTCATTTGGGCACTCAATTTCCATCTATGTTCCCTAGTGCGTTTGCCCTTTGTGGTAAATAGCCTGCCTTTATCTACCCTATCAGTTCCTCTGAGATAAGAATAAAAAAGGTAAGATTAATAATTCTAACACGAATTTTCTCAATATTTCTAATGTTTCTTTTCACTATCGATGGCAATTTAAAAATAAATTCTCCAAAATTCATTTTTGTTTTTAGTCTGACGCGACGCTTGAACGGGTTTCGTAATAACTTATATTTCAATAATATTTCAAAGATTTTAGTTTACACAGACAACTGTAACCTGTAAACACGCTAATCCGTCATACTTATACTTGCATTTGGGTGAGGTGATATGGTACAACACTATTGGGTGAGGTGATATGGTACAACACTATTGGGTGAGGTGATATGGTACAACACTATTGGGTGAGGTGAACAAACGTGTGACAAACACAAGACAAAGCACGAAACTATGGGTATTAATTGGATATAAGAACATAAGAATGGAAGTAACTTCAGAGGGCCTATTGTACCTTACTTCCTCTTGAATCTTCTATATTGGTTCAGAGTCTTGAAGTGGGTAGAATATAGCTGAACTTTTTAATGTGTAGTTCCTCGCAGATGTCGAGCCTCCTGCTATCGCTGTATCTATCGATGATTTCTGTGTTGTTTGTTAACATTTCTCTGGTGATGGTCTGATTGTGGGAGGAGATTATATGTTCCTTTATAGAGCCCTGTTGTTCATGCATTGTTAATCGCCTGGAAACAAACGTTGTTGTCTTGCCTATTTACTGGGAGGATTTACTGGGCGCACATCCTTAACTGTAGCCTCTGTTTAACTCAACAGTAAAATTGGTACTTGGTTGTAAAAATGATTCTTCGTGGGGGGTCGTATTCCCGAAACGCTACGTGTACTAGTGGCTGTACAAGAATGTAACATCTCTTGTATATATCTCAAAAAAAAAACAAAAAAAATCTTCACTTATCCCTGTAGTTTTGTTTATTCCTAACCCATATTCTTCTTATAATTGGAGAGGGATCCCTAGATCGTCTTTGTAATATATATGGTGATAGAAACATAAATATTTTATAAGAAACAGCCCTTAGAAAATGTGCTGTCCTGCACGTCACGTGTTGGCCCAAAAAGAGCAATTTTCTCTTTCGAATTGCATTTCATATGCGAGAAAGGCAATAAATTTGCTTCAAATATTTTCTCTCTGGCCAACATTTAATATATATTGGCCGAAACGCTATGCGCATCAGTGGCTTTAAGCATAGTATGCACTAGCTCTCTCTAGAAATCAAACATTCTGTTTTGCAACTCATCATTTATGTATGTACTTTTACCTAAGTAAACATTTATTTATATTTATGAATTATATATATATATATATATATATATATATATATATATATATATATATATATATATATATATATATATATATATATATATATATATATATATATATGCAATTGACGATCACAAAACACTGATCATTTTATGCGGAAAATCCACAGAGAAATATGAAATGAGGTGAACGTTTCGGCTTTGATAAAGCCTTTGTCAACACCAGACTGACTAAGGAGAAGGGAGAAGGGGGGAAGATATATAGGCCGACACCTGACCAACCCATCCCAAGGGTTGGTCAGGTGTAATTAACCAAAAACAGGTAAAGCTAAGCTTAGAATGGTCAAAGAGGATTAAGCGGTCAATTTAATAAAAAACTCCCCTGATACAGCAGGTTGTGTGTATTCGATTCCCTGCAATGATTGTGATTCTGTGTACCTTGGACAAACAGGAAAGTCCTTACAATTGCGGTTGTCACAACATGCTTATAGTATTAGAACTGCCCAAACGTCTAATGCATTGTATCTACATACGAGTTTATGCGATCACAATATTAACTGGAATGGGGCAAAAAGCATTACCAATTGTGGGGATTTCGTGGAACGGAATTTGATTGAGTCTGCTCTAATCAGTCAGTGTCCAAAACTTCTTAATGTTAGTACTGGAATGTACAAACTTGATCCATTTTTAAGTTATAATATTGCACAACAGTTTAAGAAACAACTCTGATAGAGAGGCTTACAATGTCTCATTATAATTGTATATTCATATATTGTGTGTTCATGAGGCTTTTCTTTAATCTTTCATCCTTATTCTCTGACCGCTTAATCCTCTTTGACCATTCTAAGCTTAGCTTTACCTGTTTTTGGTTAATTACACCTGACCAACCCTTGGGATGGGTTGGTCAGGTGTCGGCCTATATATCTTCCCCCCTTCTCCCTTCTCCTTAGTCAGTCTGGTGTTGACAAAGGCTTTAACAAAGCCGAAACGTTCACCTCATTTCATATTTCTCTGTGGATTTTCCGCATATATATATATATATATATATATATATATATATATATATATATATATATATATATATATATATATATATATATATATATATATATATATATATATATGTCGTACCTAGTAGCCAGAACTCACTTCTCAGCCTACTATGCAAGGCCCAATTTGCCTAATAAGCCAAGTTTTCATGAATTAATGTTTTTTCGACTACCTAACCTAACCTAATCTAACCTTTTCGGCTACCTAACCTAACCTAACCTATAAAGATAGGTTAGGTTAGGTTCGGTCATATATCTACGTTAATTTTAACTCCAATAAAAAAAAATTGACCTTATACATGATGAAATGGGAAGCTTTATCATTTCATAAGAAAAAATCAGAGAAAATATATTAATTCAGGAAAACTTGGCTTATGAGGCAAATCGGGCCTTGCATAGTAGGCCGAGTACGACGTTCTATCTACTAGGTACAACATACATATATATATATATATATATATATATATATATATATATATATATATATATATATATATGTCGTACCTAATAGCCAGAACGCACTTCTCAGCCTACTATTCAAGGCCCAATTTGCCTAATAAGCCAAGTTTTCATGAATTAATATTTTTTCGTCTACCTAACCTACCTAACCTAACCTAACCTAGCTTTTTTTGGCTACCTAACCTAACCTTACCTATAAATATAGGTTAGGTTAGGTTAGGTAGGGTTGGTTAGGTTCGGTCATATATCTACGTTAATTTTAACTCCAATAAAAAAAAATTGACCTCATACATAGAGAAAAGGGTTGCTTTATCATTTCATAAGAAAAAAATTATAGTAAATATATTAATTCAGGAAAACTTGGCTTATTAGGCAAATCGGGCCTTGAATAGTAGGCTGAGAAGTGAGTTCTGGCTACTAGGTACGACATATATATATATATATATATATATATATATATATATATATATATATATATATATGTCGTACCTAATAGCCAGAACGTACTTATCAGCCTACTATTCAAGGCCCGATTTGCCTAATAAGCCAAGTTTTCATGAATTAATGTTTTTTCGACTACCTAACCTACCTAACCTAACCTAACTTTTTCTGCTACCTAACCGAACCTAACCAATGAAGATAGGTTAGGTTAGGTTAGGTAGGGTTGGTTAGGTTCGGTCATATATCTACGTTAATTTTAACTCCATTAAAAAAAAATTGACCTCATACATAATGAAATGGGTAGCTTTATCATTTCGTAAGAAAAAAACTAGAGAAAACATATTAATTCATGAAAACTTGGCTTATTAGGCAAATCGGGCCTTGCATTGTAGGCTGATAAGTGCGTTCTGGCTACTAGGTACGACATATATATATATATATATATATATATATATATATATATATATATAATTTTATTGTTTAATTGTTATACATTTGTGTGTGTTCTCTGTAAACTGTAGTATTGCAATAAAATAAAACAAAACATATAAAAAAAATAATAGGGGTGGTAGGAGAAGGAAAGAATAAAGTATTCAGTGAGAATCCACAAGATCTTCTCTGAATGCTCTTTGTTTTCTTCTTCGAGGATGTGGGTCCCTGCAATTGCACCAGAGGTGGTATCCCTAATATATATATATATATATATATATATATATATATATATATATATATATATATATATATATATATATATATATTCTTTCAGGGAAT
Source organism: Procambarus clarkii (assembly GCF_040958095.1). Taxonomy (NCBI): domain Eukaryota; kingdom Metazoa; phylum Arthropoda; class Malacostraca; order Decapoda; family Cambaridae; genus Procambarus; species Procambarus clarkii. The sequence goes on along the minus strand of NC_091205.1, from coordinate 4,443,537 downwards.
CGCAGAAAATTATTAAATACAGAGGTCTAGCACACTGCTACAGCTTTGTTCCGATCGGCTCGGAGACCCTCGGTTCGTGGGGAAAATGTGCATTGAAGTTCCTGAAGGAATTGGGGGACAAATTGATCAGCGCTACAAAAGACCAGAGAGCAAAAAGTTTCTTGTTCCAGCGCCTCAGTGTTGCGATTCAGAGGGGAAATGCCTGTTGCGTCTTGGGCACTAGTCCAACTTCAGAGGAATTCGAAGAAGTGTTTGACTTGCAACAATGATCGAACCCGTCTTTGACATTCATCAATGTTTCCCATTGTTGTGTTTTTCAAGAGATCTATATATATATATATATATATATATATATATATATATATATATATATATATATATATATATATATATATATATATATATATGCAATTGACGATCACAAAACACTGATCATTTTATGCGGAAAATCCACAGAGAAATATGAAATGAGGTGAACGTTTCGGCTTTGTTAAAGCCTTTGTCAACACCAGACTGACCACCAGACTGTCAGTCTGGTGTTGACAAAGGCTTTAACAAAGCCGAAACGTTCACCTCATTTCATATTTCTCTGTGGATTTTCCGCATATATATATATATATATATATATATATATATATATATATATATATATATATATATATATATATATATATATATATATATATATATATATTATATATATATATATATATATATGTCGTACCTAGTAGCCAGAACGCACTTCTCAGCCTACTATGCAAGGCCCGATTTGCCTAATAAGCCAAGTTTTCATGAATTAATTGTTTTTCGGCAACCTAACCTACCCAACCTAACCTAACCTAACTTTTTCCGCTACCTAACCTAACCTAACCTATAAAGATAGGTTAGGTTAGGTTAGGTAGGGTTGGTTAGGTTAGGTCATATATCTACGTTAATTTTAACTCTAATAAAAAAAAATTGACCTCATACATAATGAAATGGGTAGCTTTATCATTTCATAAGAAAAAAATTAGAGAAATTATATTAATTCAGGAAAACTTGGCTTATTAGGCAAATCGGGCCTTGAATAGTAGGCCGAGAATTGCGTTCTGGCTACTAGGTACGACATATATATATATATATATATATATATATTATATATATATATATATATATATATATATATATATATATATATATATATATATATATATATATATATATATATATATATATATATACATATTCAAGAAATATATTTATAATATTTTGTCCGTAAATATGCTATGTGTGTGTTCAGTAGATTTGCTCATTATATATATGGGTGATGTTTAATGATATTGTTTTTCGACTAACTGTTGTGGCATAAGTAATGCAACAATAGTCACACAGTGACAATTATTTACTGTATGCCGAAAAATAATCTTTTAATGACATTTCGCGATAGTAATATGTCTCGACCTTGCGCAACAGGTAAATTTTCTGTCATATTTTAATGTATAAGTTTAGAGTTACTCAAGAGTGACACCTTCAACCTCCCTCCCTTATGGTGTTAACATTTTTCTGTGTGTGTGTGAAAGGCTAGTGACTATTTCTGAGAAGCTTGTTCAAAAAGCTTAACCTTTACCTAATGATAATAACATCCTTATGAACGACTCAGTTCATCATTATTCCTAAAGTCATATGGGACCCAGGTAGTGACGGACCCATCTGTGGTGGTTGGTCTTATGTTAAGTACTTAACTGATCACATCTCTACTGAACCCCGCCCATATCTACAACATCCCGCCCCCCCTCTAAATATCCGGCCAGACATAACAAACAACCAATAAGCATCATTAGAGAGAGCGGAGTCAAGAGGTCATCCAACACATGCTTCTAAATTACAATCACTAACGAGGAAAAAATCTCAAAATTTGGGATTGCAATGGAAAGTGAAACAGACGACGATGTGTTAACAGATGTGATAATTGTTGACAAGCAATCCTTGTTGCATGTTTCCAGGAAGCTACGCACCTCATTACGGAAATAAAAGAGTATTAGTTAATACAAAAAGAGAAAGTGAAAGAAACAGTTAATAATTTGAGAATGACTGGAAGATTTCATCCCTGAAGGAGTATGAACACGAGGAAATTGAATTGTTGTTCTCATGACAACCATCCCTGAGTGTGATGGAATGTGATGACTTGACGTGTAGGAATGATGGATCAGGGAAGTATGGTAATGATGGATCAGGGAAGTATGGCCATGATGGATCAGGGAAGTATGGTAATGATGGATCAGGGAAGTATGGTAATGATGGATCAGGGAAGTATGGTAATGATGGATCAGGGAAGTATGTTAATGATGGATCAGGGAAGTATGGTAATGATGGATCAGGGAAGTATGGTAATGGTGGATCAGGGAAGTATGGTAATGGTGGATCAGGGAAGTATGGTAATGGTGGATCAGGGAAGTATGGTAATGATGGCTACTGTTAGAATTATAGCGATGGCTGGTGAGAGAATGAGAGCGATAACTGGTGAGAGAATGAGAGCGATGGCTGGTGAGAGAATGAGAGCGATGACTGGTGAGAGAATGAGAGCGATGGCTGGTGAGAGAATGAGAGCGATAACTGGTGAGAGAGTGAGAGCGATAACTGGTGAGAGAAGGAGATCGATGACTGGTGAGAGAATGAGAGCGATAACTTGTGAGAGAATGAGAGCGATAACTGGTGAGAGAATGAGAGCGATAACTGGTGAGAGAATGAGAGCGATAACTGGTGAGAGAATGAGAGCGATGACTGGTGAGAGAATGAGAGCGATAACTGGTGAGAGAAGGAGATCGATGACTGGTGAGAGAATGAGAGCGATAACTTGTGAGAGAATGAGAGCGATAACTGGTGAGAGAATGAGAGCGATAACTGGTGAGAGAATGAGAGCGATAACTGGTGAGAGAATGAGAGCGATGACTGGTGAGAGAATGAGAGCGATAACTGGTGAGAGAATGAGAGCGATAACTGGTGAGAGAATGAGAGCGATAACTGGTGAGAGAATGAGAGCGATAACTGGTGAGAGAATGAGAGCGATAACTGGTGAGAGAATGAGAGCGATAACTGGTGAGAGAATGAGAGCGATGACCGCTGTAAACAAACAAGACCGCAAACAACCAACAGAGGGGAAGTGTAATGATGAATATGAGAGAAACAAAGAATGAGTGGTTGGGTCTTCTAATACGACCTCAACACAGTGTTAAAACATCAAGAATACGAGGAACATTCTTAGGGGTTAATATTCTTGAATAATGTTCTCCAATAAGAAAAAAACGTTTATTTAGTAACAAAGAAAAATATAAGAAATGAAGAATGGGTAATTCTTCAGCTCTAGATGCAAATGTTGTTTATAAAGGTTTACTTAATTGTCAATGAACTGGCTCCCTTAAACTAGCTGAATAACAGTGCATAAATTTACCAATATATGAAATATTTTCTAATGAGACGTGAATGATGGTAATCAGTACTTAACGGGGTGACAGTGACAACAGAGGCGGCAGACAGACTCGGACGGGCGTCAGTGACAGGAGAGAAGACAGACAGACAGACAGACCATGAGAGATACTACAACCAGGAGAAGAATGAAGCCTCCGTCTCCCGTTATTATCAGCCCGTTGCTATCCACTGCTTCTCTGTGAACCTGTCCCTCTCCCCGTGGTCCCCGTGGTCGTGACCACAACTCCTGGTCACTGCCCAGCTCCGGCTCTCTAATCACCCCGTCTCTTCAGGTATTGTTAGCTCACACCGGCGGCCGCCTTCATCCATCTGTATACATATACATCTGACCAATAAACATCTTTGTGTTCAGTCAGCACGCCAGCTTCACTGCCTAACATGCCAGCTTTCCGCCTCAGTGCTTTCTTTCACCCTGCAGCGCAGTGCTGCTGCTTGCTCGCCCAGTTAACTTCGCGTGCGAAGTTGACTGGGCCACGCGTCATTCTTTTCATATAATGGTTTTTGGTGGAGAAGGCGAGTGGTGGCCGCCGCTTCCGGAGTGTGTAGAGCCAGTCTAATACGCGGAATTATTTTTGCATATAGTTGGCAAATGGCTGTGACTGAGCGGCCACAGCGGTCCCGGCACTGGGACCACTGTGGCCGCTCAGTCTTTAACTTTTAAGTTTTACTTTAACTTTCTATTATTTTGTTCACCATTATTAACTTTCTATAACTTTTATTTTTAATTCTAAACTCATGTGTAACTTCAGTATCTTATCCTTTAACTCTCTCTTCTATCATGATTTTCTTAATTTTAAACTTATTTCAACCAATGACTTCTCTTCTCCTTCTCTTAACATTATTCCTCAGTAAAACAAAACTTCCCATGTATGATGTTAAATTTATTACTCAGTCAATAACATCCTATAAGCCCCCTTTAACTTTCTTCCTAACCCAATAATCTGCCCTCTAAGCGGGCGATGAGTCAAATAAAGTGGCTGAAGTATGTTGACCAGACCACACACTAGAAGGTGAAGGGACGACGACGTTTCGGTCCGACCTGGACCATTCTCAAGTCGATTCTCAAGTCAAAACAATCGACTTGAGAATGGTCCAGGACGGACCGAAATGTCGTCGTCCCTTCACCTTCTAGTGAGTGGTCTGGTCGCCTCTAAGCCCTTAACTTTTCTCGTCAGACCTTACCAATCCGCCCCAACGTTCTGCATATCAACTATTTATTCTCTATTTCCACATTTTCATACTCTCAGTTTTCTTCCTCAACTCCTAATTTTTAACCTTAACCCTGAGCATTCTCTCTTCATTCATTAGCTTCTTGATAACTTATTAACTTTTTGTCTTTAACCTAAACATTATTTTATTTTGCCATTTTCCCAAAAGCGTTTAACGATCACTCTTAGAGACTAAGTTTTTTATCCCGTAATAATATTACAAATATGTTAGCATCATCCTTCAGTCATTAACTCTTTCACGGTTTTAAACATTTAATTTCTCTTAACTTTTAACATTTACTTTCTATTAACTTTTAACATTTACTTTCTCTTAACTTTTAACTTTTGTCTTCTCTAAACTATTAACTTTTACTTTCTCTTAACTTTGAACACTCGGTCTCAAACCTTAACTTTCCCTGTCAGCCGTAATTGTATAGTCTCAACCCTCAACACTTTCTCCCAACACTTCACAGCTTCTCCTGACTCTTAGCACACTCTCCCAACCACTAGACCTTTCTTCCAGTCAGTACAGTTCTATACCACTACATCCAAAGCATAAACTTTCTCTCTCGTCCCTTAACTTTCAATATCAATAAACTTTTTTAAATTAATTTTCTCCCAACTGTTGATGTTCTTATTTCAGTCCTCAAAGTTCCACTGGATCATTAACTGTGTTCACCACCACCATTACTTGAATATGAGTTTGTCCAGTTAAATTCTGTTTTACCTTTCGCTTTATTCGTAAAACAAATTAATGCACAAAACAGAAGTTTTTATAAATTATTTACATGGATAACTAGCATAGCTATATGTGAATACATTTTTCTTGTTTGGCTTATAAAGAACCGGTATTGAAAATGTTCATTTATAATGCTTAGTTACAGACATATATTTCCAGAGAGTACATTTTCAGCTTTAAATCTCCGCTTTTCCGTTTTCTATAATACTGGAAGCAATCCTATAAAACAATGCAAGCCAGATCACAACTAACACTGCTAGTCATTCCCTATTCCGTCGCCATACGCCAGAGGATCATCGATATGAACCCGTGTATAAGCTTCCGGTATCAACTTGGCCTTGAGCATGGCTCGAGAATCACTTAGCTGGAGTCCAGGCAGATCATAGCCACTTGGCACGCACTTCGGCAAACATTTACATTAACCTCGGCGGGACGAATGTCAGGATTTGTGCTGGCGTGTAACGGGGTGACGGGTGCTCGGATGAACCATTCACGGAAAGACCTGGTTTTAATTAAATTACCAATTCGTATATATTAAAAAAATTCTGAACATTTTTGATAAAAGGGGAGTTCTAAGTTCAATCAACTGATGAGGATTATTAAGGTCAGCCTCTATAACCTTTCCAAATATATATATATATATATATATATATATATATATATATATATATATATATATATATATATATATATATATATATATATATATGTCGTACCTAGTAGCCAGAACGCACTTCTCAGCCTACTATGCAAGGCCCGATTTGCCTAATAAGGCAAGTTTTCCTGAATTAATATATTTTCTCTAATTTTTTTCTTATGAAATGATAAAGCTACCCATTTCATTATGTATGAGGTCAATTTTTTTTTATTGGAGTTAAAATTAACGTAGATATATGACCGAACCTAACCAACCCTACCTAACCTATCATTATAGGTTAGGTTAGGTAGCCGAAAAAGTTAGGTTAGGTTAGGTAGGTTAGGTAGTCGAAAAACAATTAATTCATGAAAACTTGGCTTATCAGGCAAATCGGGCCTTGCATAGTAGGCTGAGAAGTGCGTTCTGGCTACTAGGTACGACATAGTACCTAGTACTATGTACCTACAACGTACATAGGTACGACATAGTGCCTACAACGCGGCGGGCGCCTTCATCAGAGCAAAGTAGAATGAAGATAAGATTGCTGATCAGACCTTTATATCCGCCTGGGCAGATCATCTGACCACCAAAAATAAGTGGTGGAAAGGAATTATAAGCAAGAAGGTAACCGCAGAAGGCCTATTGGCCCATACGAGGCAGCTCCTATTAATAACTCCAAGTGCCATACGTGTTAAATGATTGCTATATTGCTTTGACGTGCTAAATTGAGGCTTAAATAGGGATCCAACTTGTACATACCGGTACGTACAAGTTGGATCCCTATTTAAGCCTCAATATAGCACGTCAAAACAATATAGCAATCATTTAACACGTATGGCACTTAAAGATATTAATAGGACTGTATAAACATCAGGGGTCCGCGGTTGTTCAACGTCCTCCCAGCGAGCATAAGAAATATTGCCGGAACAACCGTGGACATCTTCAAGAGAAAACTGGACGGTTTTCTTAAGAGAAGTTCCGGATCAGCTGGGCTGTGGTGGGTACGTGGCCCTGCGGGCCGCTCCAAGCAACAGCCTGGTGGACCAAACTCTCACAAGTCGAGCCTGGCCTCGGGCCGGGCTTGGGGAGTAGAAGAACTCCCAGAACCCCATCAACCAGGTATCAACCAGGTAGGAGCTGCCTATATATTAATAGATATATTAATATATATATATATATATATATATATATATATATATATATATATATATATATATATATATATATATATATATATATATATGTCGTACCTAGTAGCCAGAACGCACTTTTTGGCCAACTATGCAAGGCCAGATTTGCCTAATAAGCCAAGTTTTCCTGAATTAATATATTTTCTCTAATTTTTTTCTTATGAAATGATAAAGCTACCCATTTCATTATGTATGAGGTCAATTTTTTTTTATTGGAGTTAAAATTAATGTAGATATATGACCGAACCTAACCAACCCTACCTAACCTAACCTAACCTATCTTTATTGGTTAGGTTGGGTTAGGTAGCCGAAAAAGTTAGGTTAGGTTAGGTAGGTTAGGTAGTCGAAAAACAATTAATTCATGAAAACTTGGCTTATTAGGCAAATCGGGCCTTGAATTGTAGGCTGAGAAGTGAGTTCTGGCTACTAGGTACGACATATATATATATATATATATATATATATATATATATATATATATATATATATATATATATATATATACATATATATATATATATATATATATATATACATATATATATATAGATATATATATATATATATATATATATATATATATATATATACATATACATATATATATATATATATATATATATATATATATATAAATATATATATATATATATATATATATATATATATATATATATATATATATATTGTGACGATAATCTCCTTCAAGAGATTGAGCCTGCTCTTCCCTCCATAATTACGTCTTCACAACTATATAAAAGACTATGGAAGAAATGTCCAACAACGACAACAAACACCAGCAAGGCTTGCCAGGGTGAGCAGAAACGTATGCAACCAGCCACCTGTTCGAACTCCAACCACCAAACTACCCGTTGATCGCTACGACTCCGCTGATTGGTCGCCGGTCTGGCTGCACCTGCACTCGCCCCCAATACTACCTGATGTCTGGGGTCACCCCAACATCAGTCCTCAGAATGTTCCGTGCTTTCGTAGCCAGCACTCCTCCCAGCTAGACGTTAGCGTGTACTGAGAGAGGTGGTGGCTTTAAGCCAATATTCCAGCACCTCCCACTTAACTTTTGTGTTGCACTTCTTATTATTTTGCCTTAACGTAACTTTCATTGTGTCATTTAAGTATTCTTATTATTTTGATTCATTGATTTTATTATAAGAATTTGTTTGTGCATTATTTTCATGTTTTGATTTATTTAACGTCATTAAAATTTCATTGTTAAAGTTTTACTTGTGTTTTGTGTGTCTTCTCCTTACCTTACCACAGACGAAGTTCCAGTTTTTCTATTTTTTTTTATAACTATGTGACGAGGCCATACCCCTAGCCTTAAACAGCCGAACACCAACGCGTTACCGTCACAAGTTTTATGGGGGCCTGTCCTAGGAGCTTAACTCAGGTACTGGTGCTAAGTGGTAATTTATGGTAAGCGTATTTAACTTTGTTAACGTAGCTTTACTATTTTTCATTCAATTTCATTTTTTATAAGGTGCGGTGTATTGTGCATTACGAGAGTAACATATAGTGAAGGTGAGACAACTTTGGATTACGTGGTGACTGTAGGCCTCAGTCATACTCTTAATTGGTCATCTCTCCCTCCATGTTATTACTCGTATTTACCATCTATGTCCCTTGAATATTTCTCATTCTGACAGATCATCATATTGGTACCCTGGTACTGTGGTCTGCCCCGGGTCAAGAGTACCCAATCTTCTGCAATCTGACTGTAGGAGGACAAAGAGGGCCATAGTTCCTCTAGCTCGAACTTTAGTTGCTGAATTGGGACCTCAGCAGCAGTTCTCGTCACCAGTTGACACCTCGCACCCCTACACGTCAGTCAGAGATGATGATACATACAACGGTAGGGAATTAGCTTATTTTTTCAGAGCACAAAAGTTCGCTAATTCTGTAAGTATCATATTAAATTCAGTGGGAAAAACTTGCTTTATGTCCTTTAGAGACTTGGCAAGGTATGCCTACATCCTTGGACTACCAATTTTACTTTTGAAGCATTTAACTGTTTCATTTGTTTTCGAAACTTTGTTTCATTTGTTAGGATTTTCTTGCCCTTATTCTCTTACATGAGTACCGGGTACAAGATTTCCTGCGCCCTTGATTTAATTTAATCATTTAATATCTTTCACTTAACGTTAATTGTTAAAGATCACACAGGATAGGTACCAGTTGCCACGTTGTCCTGTTTCTGACATTTCATTATTGAACATTCGTGTACCTTTATTTGCTAATTTCACCATGTTTCGTCTCCAAACTTTCCGTGCAAATCCAGCAGGTGAAATAGGGACTTTAAGTCGTGCCAAGAGGACTGAACTACAAACTCTTGCACATGAGTATCAACTAGAAGTTCCCTACCAAGCCAACAAAAATGACCTACACAACCTGTTGCTGGATTACTATTTAGAGCAAGGTAAGATAGACTCTGAAACTCATGAAACTTACTATATTGCAGATAAAACTGATTTGGCAACGCTGAAACTCAAACTAGAGCTGGCCAAGATTGAACGTGAGCAGCAAAGGGAAGCCCTCGAACAACAAGAACGAGCTGCTGCCATACGGAGAGACGAACAAGAACGCGAAGCTGCTTTGAGGAGAGACGAACAAGAACGCGAAGCTGCTTTGAGGAGAGAAGAACACGAACGTGAGGTCGCATTACTCCGTGAACGTGAAAGAGTACAGCTTGAAACCAAACAACGCGAGTTGGAAATACAACGCGAACATGACAAGCAACAAGCGACTCTGGCTCTAGAGTGTCGTCAACGCGAAATCGCCTTGGAAACTTCACACTTCACTCAACGCCAGCAAGCTACTGCCAATCTTCCCGTCAGTTTTAATATATCACATGCAAGTAAGTTAATGCCATCCTTTGTAGAAGCAGAAGTTGATGTGTTCTTTACCACCTTTGAAACCCTTGCTAATCAACTCAGTTGGCCTGTCGACCAATGGGCAACACTTCTCAGAGTCCATCTTACAGGTAGAGCTGCAGTCACACTCAGTACTTTGGCGTCTGAGAATGACTACTACACTCTGAAACAAGCAGTGTTAGACGCCTACCTACTTTCCACCGAAAGTTATAGAAGGAAATTCCGTGACCACCTGAAGGCAAGTACCACTACCTTCCTCGAGTTTGCTAACACGAAACGGAGGTATTTCATGAAATGGCTGGAAGCAGCACATGTCTCTACTTTTACAGAACTCGTGAACCTGATGCTTGTTGAAGAATTCTTGAGACGTGTGCCGCCTCCTGTCCGCCTCTACTTAGCAGATAAAGAAGAAACCGACTACCTGAAGTGTGCTAAGTCGGCTGACACTTACAGCCTCATCCACCGGCTGACACCTGAACCATCCTCCAGTAAGAAGTCGTGGTACAGTTACGAGAAGGTGAGCCCCGATCAAGCTGGTTCACAACTGTACTGCAAGTATTGTAGACTCTATGGACATACCATAGACAAGTGTGGTAAGTCTCAATACAAGGGAACCACTGACCAACAACGACCCAAACCAACTCCTCCTAAGTCCGGTAAGCCTGTGATGAATGTTGGTGTTGATGTTAATGATCTTTCTCTTTTCAGTAACCACCTGTATACTGGAACTGTCTCTGCCAACGGTTCAAATCCGGAGGGACGTTTCAAATTGAAGATCTTGAGGGACACAGCGGCTCTACAATCGATCATCTTGAAGTCGGCTGTGCCCAACATAGTCTACACCGGGGAAACGGTCTTCATCACTGACCTCACTGCTACTACTCCATACCCTCTCGCCAGAGTCCACCTGGATTGTCCCTACGTGAACGGGGAAGTCCAAGTCGCCGTCAGGGAAAAGCCTTTTCCCATGCCTGGAGTGCAACTTCTCCTAGGCAACGACTTGGCAGAAGACCTGCAACCAACCAACCTGATCGTCATGGACAAACCCCAGGTGTGTAACTCTGTGCCAAGTAACCCTATTCTTGAGTATGTTCCAGCAGAGGTTCAAGAGAGTGATGATGTTTCTCCTCCGGTTCTCGTGACCACCCGTGCACAAGCCGCACGTCCACAGCCAGCTGACTCTACTGCTACCGCTGTCCCTCAAGACCCTCAGAAACTACCCCCGCATCTGACCAAGTTGGAGTTCCGTAAGTTGCAGAGGGAAGATCTTACTTTAACACCATTGTTTTTCCAGGCTGAGACTCAACCCGACAGTATTCCTGGGTTCTTCCTAGAGAACGACTTGCTCTACCGCAGATATAGACCCAGTAAACTGAAGGAGGAGGACGATTGGGCCAACATCGAACAACTTGTGATTCCCACCAGCCTGCGGCCCACTATTCTACACCTGGCCCACGGAGCATTCTCCCACTACGGCTTCAACAAGACTTACCATGGGATTCGTCAAGACTACTACTGGCCAGGTATGGTAAATAACGTCAAACAGTACGTAAAACAGTGTCATACATGTCAGATGGCAGGCAAACCGAACGTCTCCATTCCCAGAGCACCACTGATTCCCATACAGGTGCCTGCGGAACCTTTCCACAGACTCATAATAGACTGTGTTGGTCCTTTACCTCGGACCAGTTCAGGTAACGCCTACATCCTAACCATCCTGTGTCCTACCACCAGATTTCCCATAGCAGTTCCAGTGAAGAACATCACGGCTGCTACGGTTATCAAACATCTATTGAAGATCTTCACTCAATACGGATTTCCCAGGGAGATTCAAAGTGACTGTGGCACCAACTTCACCAGTGATCTCTTCAAAAGGACACTGGAGGAGTTCAACATCAAACAGGTATTGTCCAGCCCCTATCATCCTGCTTCACAGGGTTCTCTTGAACGTAGTCATCAGACCATCAAAGCACTCTTGAAAAAGTTTTGTAGTGAAACCTCAAAGGATTGGGATAAGCAGATTGACCTAATAATGTGTATTTTCAGAAGTCTCCCCAATGAGTCCCTAGGAGTATCTCCTTATGAGATGCTCTACGGCCGTAAGTGCCGTACTCCCCTTAAGGCTTTCAAAGACTCTCTCAGAGATGCCACCTTCAGTGAGCATCAGAATGTGCCCCAGTTTCTTCAAAACCTTCAGCACATTCTAGAGAGAGTCCAC